>NC_133176.1:40102500-40122500 GCF_049306965.1 Danio rerio | reverse complement strand
GGGTGATCAGGTCAAACTGTGCTTTTGAAAACTATCGGTTGGGTTTAGGGATAGGGGTGGCCTCTGAAGCCTTTGTGAAAACAAACACTGCAAGAAAACGTACCTCCTGAGACATAATTCGCGATCTCCAAGAATGTATAGAGGGGTACGTATCAATAATGAGACTGGGTTGCACATCTTAATTTTGCAAGATGTAATGTGCAGTCTAAACTGTAAAAAGTGATTAGTTACTTAAAGCATTATTAGTAAACCCATTTTAACTTGGAACTGTTGAGTTATATTTATGCACATACTTAATTTACTTAAAGGGTCTCAGCAGGATGTTTTCACACCTCTAGTTAGAAAAAAGTCAGGAAAGTAGGTGAGTTCAGGTTTGTTTAGGTAGGAGTGGTTTGCATGAAAATGAGAGTTTTATTACATGCACTTTACATGCATGCTGATTTTCACAGCGGCAACACAAGCACACATGCAGAGGCGATAGACTTTCTCGTCTTTCTCAGTCTTTCTCAGAATTCTTTTTCAGAATTAATGAACAGATGTGCTAAAAACTCAATAACGTCACTTTGTACCAGCCGGTATAGACATCCAATTTCCACGCTGGAATTTACAAAATGATCTCATCACTGTGACGTTGCTTCAAAATTTATTTTTCATCCAGAAGAACGAATTTGCTCTAAATAACACAAAAACAACTAAATTTTACTTTTTAGCTAAATATATGTGTCCTAATAGTGTTTTTAGCAACGTGGAACATTTATATTTCTGTCAACATCTTAGAAAATCCATTTTGGTGTTTCGTGACCCTTTAATATTTTTAAGGTAACAGGTTTACTCACTTTTGTAAGTTAAGTCAACTAATTGCTCGAAAAGAAACGAGTTTACTCACTTTTTTAAAAATAAGACCAACTATTGTGTACTTGGCTACTAAAACAATAAGAGCAAACATATCTGCACGAGCATAGTGTTTCTTTATAAAGCGAAATCGCTTGAATAAATAACAATGCAAAAAAAATGTCAAATATTTATCTCTAAAAAAAAAAGAAGAATTTCATTAATACACTGTAAAACTCAAAAGTTAAGGTAACTCAAACCATTTAAGGAAACCGATTGCAACAAACCATTTAAGTTCAAAAAATAATCCTAATGAGTACTGTGAACTTAATCCATTTGATTAAATGAAGCAATTTGAGCACAGTAAAACCTAATAAATGAAAAGAACTCAAACCAATTGAGTACTGTAAAACCCAATAAGTTAAGGCAACTCAAATCGTTTGAGGAAACCGATTGCTACAAACCATTTGAGTTAAAAAATGATATGGGTACTGTAAACTTAATTAAATGAAATTTAATTTAAAGTTATATGAGATATTTAAATAACTTATTAACTTCAACACTGAGTTCAAAACTCTTTTCAAATGAGTAGAGTATTATAGAATGAGAGAATGAGTATTAACTTTCAGTAAATTTTGAAGCATTTCATTTGATAAAGTTGACTTTTGGGTTTTACAGTGTTGCAATATATTTCTTTTAATCTAAAGTCTGATTCTTGTAATTTCTGTAGTAAAACAAGCACAAAACACAGATACAGATATGAATCAAACAAACAATCCTTATTCATAAGTTTGTGTGTGCTTACCAAATATTACAAAGATACTTTAAAAATATAATTTGCCTGAATAAATGTCTTTTACATTTTTCAACTGCCTAAACTTTTTTCTTCAATGAAAACAGCTTTAAAAAATTGCTCCACAGATTCTTTTTTCTCTGTTTATATTTATATAGCATTAGCTAGACACAGCCATATTGGCCCACTTACTTCGTAACACCCCCAGCGAACATGAATTCATGTTCTGCTATATTAAGAGGATGTAAATGCATCTCTCTCTCTCTTTCTCTCTCTCACACACACACATGCACTGAGGTTGCAGTTGACCCTTTGGTAGATCCAGGTCTTAATAACTCTCCGGGGACCCATAATTCTCTGCGGAGCTGACTATAATTTCCCGCTGCGGGCCGCTCTGCGTGGTGCGTGGAGTGGGTGCAGCGATAATGTTTAGACTGCCTCTCTTCACTTATATAAGCCATTTGTCCTCTCCCCTGTTTGTTTTACCTAATCTACCTTTAGCTTTTTGCCGCATTCCAAGTCGTGTTACATAAATACTCCAGACTCGGAGAGGAGGTGGTTGTCGGTAAGAGCACAATGAATGGCCATCCTCTTAAAGCCAAGCAGGACTCATTTTCTCTGGCTTTTGGCTTGGGTTAGGATCGGTGCACTGCAAAGTCTGCTAACTTTACAGTCACCTTAACTGATAGAGAACAGCGCGCATGGTTTAAATTCAGCGTAACTATCGCTGCATGTTCTATTTCTGCCCGTTTCTTAGCACAGAAGCTGGGGAAAGACTGCTGCTTTAGCGCTCTGTCGAGATTGATACCTGACAGCTCCGGCGCAGTGCATTGGAGCGCTTATATGGTTTGTTATTTTTGCATTCCTGATCCATCTGTCAGTCTTCTTTCTCCACCCTGCCAGTATCTTTCTGCACATCTCAGCTGATGCGGCAGCATGTAACCGGCGATAAATATTCAGGATCCCAACTAATATAGCGGAGGCCTGAAACTCTGCATTTCACTCCAAGTTGAGCTCGTATATTAGTGTTATTATTTCTGTACACAACCGGTAAGTGATCACTACCGTTTTAACTCACAATTACTTCCTTTGAAAGAATTGGGATTGTATAATTGTGCAGGGAACAATACGTATTTACGTATTAGGGTGCAGTTCCATAAAACATTGCTTCCTGTTTATGTCCATGAAACTTGGTTTTTAAGTATGACACATCAGATCTCCTGCTCCTATGGATTCTGCTGAAGAAATGCAATTGGGTCATTCCTGCTGCATATTAGATATATTATTTCATAACGTATGGGATTAAATGTGAAATGTACACATTTAGAAGATAGAAATCTTATTTGATTAATCTCTTTATCGTATCATCTCAATTAAACGGACGTAATTGCACTCATTTAAATGGAATGGAACGGATGATGGTATTTTTGTCATGTCCCCTGGGGCTTTCCATTAACTTTAATGTTCAGAATAGATGATATATGGCACAATACATTTAATATAGAATACTGTGGTGACTCATAAACAACGAGCTTAAACTGGATAGTGTATGAAAATAAGCATTAGTAATAATTAATAATTTTGTGTGTACAAACTAGTCTAGTATTTACATGATACTATTTTGAGAAGTATATTACTTTGAGTACATTATAAATTACATTAGTTGCTCTTTTGGAATCTCGAAACAAAGCAAAAGGGTTAATTTCATAATAATTGCACCCATTTGATTTACTTTTTTATAACTCACAGCTTCATTATATTTAAATAACATCAGCCATACTCACCCACTTCATGTCATCTTCATACAAATACAGTATGTACACTGTAGGTCTCAAACGCAGTATTTTGCAGATTAATTTTCTCAACACACCTGCAAGGATGTTTCCAGAAAGCTTAGCAAGTGCTTGATTAGCTAGCCTAGGTGTATCTGATTGAGGTTTTAGCTAAACTATGCAGGGCCGAGATTTAGAACCTCTGCTGTTGGTAATATATACTTTTAAGAAACAAACGCATATTACTTTAGAAACATTAAAGTGCAAAGACTGTAGTTAAACAATTTGAAAAGAAATGTTGTCTATCTTTTAACAAAATGTTAAATCTGTCATGAATATCATGTCATTTTTCAAAATATTTTTTGCTAAATTGTTGCAAACAAATTATATTGGTCAAATTTAAACAAACAAATTACATTTAGTAATATTTAACTTAATTAATTTGTTTAAATTCAACCCAAATCAGTTGTTTGCAACCACTTACTTTAAAAAATGTAGTAATTCCAATGAATTGTTTTCTTAGTGTGGCTGATCATTAAATATTACTCAGATCTGAATTCATGGGTAACACTTTACAATAAGGTTCATTAGTTAAGGCCTTTACTAACATGAACTAATCATGAACAACACATGTACAGCATTTATTAATCATAATTGAACATTTACTAATGCATTATTAACATCCAAGTGCATGCTTGTTAACATTAGTTAATTCACCATGAGTTAACATGAACTAACAATGAACTACTGTATTTTCATTAACTAACGTTTATTAATATGAATAAATACTGTAGTAAATGTATTGTTCAGTGTTTGTTCATGTTAGTAAATGCATTTCTTAACATTAACTAATGAACCTTATTGTAAAGTGTGACCAATTCATGTTATGGTATAAAAAAGAAAAAATATTTGATTTATTTCAGTTTTTTTTTACTCTATATAATGTGCCATAGTGGTTTACAACCAATGCCACACCTGGGACACTTGACAACATTTTGACAGAAAGACGTGATTTATATTTTGGTTGTGTTGGCCCTCCAACTTGACTGATCATAAAGTCTAATATGCCCCGTATAAATTCTTATATATCTTTCTAAATTATGTATGGTACAAATTATATACTTTATGGAATCTGATTATGTATTAATGTACAAAAATATATATCACTATGGTGAATGATTTCAGTTATTGCACAGCGTATTACTGTTAAACAAAAATAAAAAATTGTTAAAAGATCTGGATTTAGGATGAGAAGTACAAGAGTCCTGTAAAGAGAAGCAGTTTTTTTTGTTGACAAAAAAATACAATATTTGAACAAATTCTATAGCCATGATGACCGTAGGATAAGCAGAATCGACAGCATTTTTATATAATTATAAAATATTAGATATTGGAAATTTAGAAAGGAATACAAACCCGAAGTGTAACAGCCACCTGCTTTGCATTTAATCACCACCTCAGATGTTCATGATTTTCTAATACTTCAATCATCAGTCATTCCTTATATAATTTATGGCCATTGTAACCCTGTAATAATCCATCAAAAAGGTAACTGTAATCTGATTTTTAAAAAGTAATACTCTAAGTATGAGTATTTACGTTTTAGAGTATAATTATGCATATATTTAGATATAATAATAATAATAATAATAATAATAATAATAATAATAATAATAATAATAATAAAACACACATTCAGAAATACGTATGTTAAAAATTGATTATTATACAGTGCTGGCCAGTAACTGATTTTAAATCATATTACATATTTTATTATTATTATTATTATTATTATTATTATATCCAAAGATGAAATGGATATCTAACAAGCTTCATGGTACATAAAAATGGATGTGAAATGCAAGCACCTGTAGGTAGTTACAACTGTCCTCACTTCAACCCCACCTTGTTCTTATTATGGCCGGTCTCTTTCCAGAGATTCAGACATTGCAGAGTGTGTTTACATGTAACATCTTACACAACATACTGTATTGTGTAAGACGTAATGATCTTCTACTGAGCAAAAAGCCACAAGCAATAACAAAACGGCATGTTTTGATGTCAAACGTCATAAAAACTCAACTTCAAACATCATTACGGTTTTCCTGCATGGTCAGCTTTTCTTCATGATAGTTTATATATATAAATATATATGTGTGTGTGTGTGTGTGTGTGTTTATCAGCATTTGTTGTACATGGGCAGCACAATGGCTAAGTGGTTAGCACTGTAACAAGAAGGTCACTTGGTTCAAGTCCGGGCTAGACCAGTTGGCTTTCCTGTGTGGAGTTTGCATATTCCCCTTGTTTGTGTGGGTTTTTCCGGGTGCTCCGGTAGACGTGCGGTATAAATGAATTGGATGAACTAAATTGGTCGTAGTGTATGAGTGTGTGTGTGTGTGTGTGTGTGAATGTGAGAGTGTGTGGGTGTTTCCCAGTACTGGGTTGCAGCTAGACAGGCATTTTAAAAACATATGCTGGAATATATGCTGGAATCGACCCCTGATAAATAAAAGACTAAGGGCTCTATTTTAACAATCTAGGCGCAACGCCTGAAGTGCATGGCACAAAAGCATTTATTAAGGGTGTGTCCAAATCCCTGTTTGCTATTTTAAGGACGGAAAAATACAGTTTGCTCAGCGGCGCATGGTCTAAGCATGGGCTAACAGGGTTGTGCTTATTCTTGTAATGAGTTATGGCTGTGTTTTGAGCATAACCTGCATTAAACCAATCAGAGTCTCATCTCCCATTCCCTTTAGAGTCAGTTGTGTTGCGCCATTGCGCATTTGCTATTAACATGGCAAACTTTTTATAAGTGGAAAAACTGAATGCTTCACTAGCGAGAAAACAGTTTAACAGACCATCTGCAGCGTGAGGATAAAGAACGAGCCTCCTCTATTTGACCTCTTAACTCTCTCTTTCTCTTCACTTCTTCACTTTTGTGGATAAGAAAACAGTGTTGTACACTCTACTGAAGACATCCATAAGCCTACATATTTAATTTTGTTTGTTAAGCGCAAAGATTCATTTCTAAACTATTTCTAAATTCAGTTTTAATTTCCAGCAAACTAATAAATGAACAATAATAACGAAGAGTGGTCAAAAATTTATAACCAAACATATCCTAATTTATATTAACCCCACAGGTGGACAAATCTAATCTTGTTTTTATTATACATATATTATTATTTATAATAATAATAATAATAATAATAATAATAATAATAATAATAATAGTACAATTATACAAAAGTAAGCTGTCATAAAGAAACTGAAAAAAAAACAAGATGATCAAGGCATGGAGGTAGTGGTTTTTATATTTATGTAGACAATAATATTTTTTTGTATTATTTTAATCCTTTAGTTTTTTTATTTATTATTTATTTATTTTTCATTTGTAAAGGTAATTGTGTATTGCTGTGCATCCTGTGTGTATTAAGCAATTTGTAAGTGTTTGGACAACTAACGCGCTCTGCACTGGACTTTAGACCCGCCTTTAGATGGTCAATTGCGCAGTCTATTTTAGTTCCTCAAAATACTCTTCAACAATGCGCCTTAGAATACCTCCTTTCTAGACCGGCATATCGATGAGTCCACAAAGTGACAAAAATTGTTTTTCTGTTTAAACAACGTGGGGCAAACCATGAAAATTAGGGAAGCATTGGTCTGAATATAGCAACACATTGTGCCAAACATGCACCGGGTGTGTGATAGGGCCCTGACTTGTAAATGTACATGTACATGTAAAGTCATTGACCACAAATACAAAAAGTGTTGCTTCGTGACACTTAAACAGATGACATATGCGGATGTTTGCAACGTTAAATGCACTGTAAAAAATGCTGAAAATTTTACAGTATTACTAGCCATTTTTTTACAGTAATGCTGTAATGTTTACAAGCACACCAATGAACAATTACAACTGTGTTGTAGCTTTACACCACAAGTGTAATTGTTAATTTACAGTGCACTTGTAAATTTTACAGTAACACTGCACATTTTACAACATTTTTTTACATTGTAGACATCCGCTGTGGTGAAAGTTTACAGAATTGTAAATTCCATCCCAAAATCCGCTTACTCCTGATTACTTGTAATGTGAAATTAAGTGTAGTAATAGGCACCTATAAATAAAATGAATTATTATTATTATTATTATTGTTGTTGTTGTTGTTGTTGTTGTTGTTGTTGTTGTTATTAGTAGTAGTAGTAGTAGTAGTGGTAGTTGTAGTAGTATTAGTATTATTATCGTAGTTATTAGCTGGATTAATATGTTATATTATTATTATTATTATTATTATTATTATTATTATTATTATTATTATTATTATTCATTCATTTTCTTTCGGCTCAGTCCATTTATTAATCAGGGGTTTGCCACAGTGGAATGAACCGCCGACTTGTCCAGCATACTGCATGTTTTACATAGCAGATGCCCTTCCAGCTGCAACCCATCACTGGGAAACATTCATACACTCTTATTTACACTCATACACTACAGACAATTTAGCTTACCCAATTCACCAATAGCGCTTGTCTTTGGACTTGTGGGGGAAACCAGAGCACACAGAGGAAACCCACACAAACATGGGGAGAACATGCAAACTTTACACAGAAATGCCAACTGACCCAACTGGGACTCGAACCAGCAAACTTCTTGCTGTGAGGTGACAGCGCTACGCACTGCGCCACCACACTGCCGTACTATTATTTATTGTATTACATTTATTCACTGTTTACTGAGATGACTTCAAACCTTTGAGTTTCTTATGATTAACCAGTTTCCAAAATTCTTCATAGTATCTTCTCTTGAGTTCAACAGAAGAAAGAAACTCATAATAGTAAATCCTGACACAAATTTCTTTTTCTCTTTAACATTTTCTGAGAAAAAAAAAAGCAGGTTAAACGTATGCTTCATTATCTGAATATCCACCAGCCAAAGATGCAGACATTAATTGGTGTTTTTCTCTCATGCACAAAACAGCAGCAATCTCGCGGTATATGCCGGTCATAAGGGCGATCTGTTTCATAACAATGAATGCTGACCTACTTCAAGTCACCTTGTCAGCCCTTTGCTTTGTCTTTTTTATCTTTTACTCCATCGCAAAGAAGACTGGGTGTAGAAGGAGAGAAAGAGAGGGTCTCGCTGAACAGTTTAATACAGCCAGACCTCTCCACGTCATGCACAGAGAGCGATACGGAGCCGCCGGGACGATTAGCTCACCGCGGCCTGCCAATCGACTCCCTCGCAAGAGACCCCTGCTAACCGGCTAACAAATTGAATGTGTGTTTAGATGGACGAGGGAGAATTAGATCAGCTCTCTCGACTGTGTCAGAAAGATGCGGTGAAGTTACTACCCGCACCAGGCCTTGAGAGGGAACGTGCTTTGGAGACCCAGAGGCTTGTTAAGACTGGAGGATGTTGTCAGAATGCTAACCAGACAATTACCGCGCACTACTGATTAAAACAAGAGCACGCTCATTATCAAAGAGCGGGCGCAGGAGCTACGTGCTAAGCCTATCGCGCTATTAAAGTATTGTTCCAGTCGTACTGTTCATTTTAATTGAGCTCCGCTATGTGTAGTTTTTGTCAAAGGGGTGACTTTCAGCCGGTCCGCAGGGCATCTTTCTAAGAGGCTCTGGCCGCTCTGGATATGTCAGGTTTCACTGGGCATTTTAATCAGATTTCTGCCAAGTCAGCCAGACTATTTGGAGTGTGTGCGCTTCATTTTCAATGTTTCAATTTCAGTTTGGAGGGCATGGGATATAAAATCTCTCTTTTTTTCCAGCAGTTTTTAACATTCTCTGATTTCTCTGATGCCAATTGATGTGGTGTGGTTTTTATTTCTGTGTGAACTCTGAGCAGAGTACTCCATTTGTCAGAGGTGTGGAATCAGATTGTTTCTATGCTTTTCTAAGATAAAATTTGCTCAGTAAAAAAAATAAACTGGAATATTTTTAT
Organism: Danio rerio; assembly: GCF_049306965.1. Classification (NCBI taxonomy): domain Eukaryota; kingdom Metazoa; phylum Chordata; class Actinopteri; order Cypriniformes; family Danionidae; genus Danio; species Danio rerio. The sequence continues at coordinate 40,113,145 of NC_133176.1, read as the reverse complement.
AATATATCATTATTTTTAGGGATTTTTTTACCATATTAGGATAGGACAGTGAAGGTTACAGACAGAAAAATATTGCGAGCAGTGAGATGGGAAGTGTTGGCTAAGAACCACAAGCCAGGAATCGAACTCAGGTCACCATGAGCACCACAGTGCTAAATGTTTGCTCACTGAACCATACTATACCATACCACTCAGTGGAAATGGGGCATTAGCCACAAGGCTGTTGGCATCAACTTTTTTTGTAATTTAAAGGAACACTACACATTTTGTAAAAGTTGAACAACTCTTCTAGAGCTAGACGATTGAGTTTTACAATTTTTCAATCCATTCAGCCACATAATTTTTCACTTAGCTTAGCATAGTCCATTGAATCAGATTAGACCATTAACATTTCTTTCCAAAAATGATCAATAAGTTTTGATAATCTTACCATTTAAAGCTTGACTCTAAAGGGGGTCACACACCAGATGTGTCACTCAGTGGCACCAGATGTGTCACTCAGTGGCGCACCATGTAGCGCCATGCATTTTATAATTCTAAACATAGATTTCTATCAGGGTACGCACACAGGTGTCGCAAGTCAGCAGCCGTCCACGGTGCCAAGCTATGACTCAGGAGACTGTTCATATTTTATGTTTTTGTACCTTTCTAAATTTTATTTCTGCCGTGCCAAAGAGCGGCAACTAAATATTTTCATTTTAAACAACGTGCGTTACTTTCAACATGCACGTCGCAGCACAAGCGCATCCACAAGCAGCGCATCCGGTGTGCGACCCCACTTAAAAAGATTGACGGAAAATGAAAAGTTAATATTTTCTAGGCTGGTATGTATGGCTAGGAATTATACTCTTATTCCAGGATCTTTGCAGTCGTACAATGGCACAATGACATTATGCAATGGCTACAATTGTCCCCAGTTAGGTAACCTATGCAAGCAAATTATATTGATTAAAGTTGCTGCGTATTATCATTTTATCAAGTTATCAAAACTCTTTGGTCATTTTTGAGTGAGATAGTAATGGTATAATCCAATTCCATGATCTATGCTAAGCTAAGTGCTCCCGCAAAACTCGGAGATCATCTGAATGGATTTAAAAAATCTAAACTTCAACTCATCAAACCTCAAAGTTCTAAAATTAGCCTATTATCAAAAATACATAATAATATGATTAATAGTGGTCCTCAAAAAAGCTGTATTCTCATTAAATATAATGTGATTAGTTACTTTGATTTAGAGCTAAACTTTAAGCATCATTACTTAAGTCTTTAGTGTCACATAAACCATCAGAAATCACTAGTGTAGGTATAACTTTAATAGTGTACTGTACATAGGTGAATTCTAGGTACTGTAGTTGAGGAATTTGAATGGACCATTCTTCTGATCTGGAGCGAAATGGCAAGGCATACGTTATGAGTCAGTGACATATGCCATGCCCTTTGGGTGCCCAGTAACAATGTGGGAATTACGTGATTTCTGCAGCGCTAAAATGGTTGTGCTCAAATGGCCCTGCAGAGCAGGACAAAGTTAGCACAGACCTGCGGTGTTATTCATGGGCATTATATTATTTTTATGCTTTCTGTTGGAATATAATTCAGGTCAGTGACATGGTGGTAATATTAGTCTAATAATCCTAATTATGCAATTATAAAAATATATATAATTGTTTATAATAATAATAATTTTGTCTTCCAAATGAAAATAAGTACCAGACATGCATAAAATATTTGAGTGAATATTCAATACATTTAAAAATTAAAACGAATCATTATGTACAAGATATGCATGTACATTTATTTACTAATAGCACACAGTAAATGCAATTGCTCAATTTCTAGAGTGTGGCACATATTTTAAAGTTGATTTACCAATAGATTATTAGATTGTTAGAAATTAGATTGATTAGATTAGTAATTAGATTGTTGCTTAACAGCCCAAAGCCACAAATATATATATATATATATATATATATATATATATATATATATATATGTGTGTGTGTGTGTGGTTTCAAATTTGAAATAACTTTATTAAATAAAAGATTGCTGATTTAATTCCATATACCTTGTTTCTGACTTTTCAAGATCTTGAACTTTTATTTTTGTTTTGAATCTCAATAGCTTTAGGCTGTTTCTATAATTTTCAAGTTACTCCTGAACTGCAAATGCAACACATACAGTACAACAGAACTACTTGTGACCATGAGAACACCTGCACCTTATATCTCAAGCACAATTTACAGGTTGGAATTTATTTGCTCTTGTTTCAGTGCGTCGCTGAGGCACACGTCTTCGACAGCCAAAGTGTGTCTGGTGTGTGGAGACGAGGCGTCAGGATGCCACTACGGGGTTGTTACATGTGGAAGTTGCAAAGTTTTCTTCAAAAGAGCGGTAGAAGGTAAGACTCATCTGTTTCCTCACTTTACAACCATGTTCAAAAATGCCTTAATTTCTTATTACCGGAGTTATTTCTTGCCAAAAAGGCCAATTTAAAAAGAGGAAATTTATGATTGGTTTACTTATAATATTTCATAGAGATTGCTTTGATTCTGGAGGATTGGGAGATATGCATTTCACTAGACACCCTTCTGTACTATAAACCTCTTTAAATGTTAACTGAAAACAAGGACATCTGAACATTTTTTATAATGTATAAGTCATAGTAAACTAATTTTAGCCATATACTACACATGTATAAGGCTGTGTAGTACAAAGATGTCAGACATTTAGATTTTGCCCCTCTAAATTTAGGTAGCAGTGTCCTGTGGGATAACTCGTATCTTATAAGGCATGTGAAAGTTGTTAATGCTTTGAGGGAGTTGGACTTTAAGTGGGCCATTTGTATTAGCTTCAACACATCGCTATCACAGCATCTTCAGAAAGGTGCAAATTGCTGATTAAGCCAACAGGCGCATCCGAGACTCTACAGAGCATGTGTAACAGAAGAAAAAAAAAAAACACGAGAGACCTTCAAAATCTATTCAAAGAAACACCTGTCAGGCTCTGAACATTGTTGTAGTTAATGTACCCTAAAAGAAAACTTAACAAAACCTTGTCAAATCATTTATTTGGTGGTATCAGTCAGCTTTTTTTCTTGAAATATCTATTGTCAACATCTTTGGCATGCTGTCACTTACATAGAGAATTGAAGGATATTCAGATGAAAATTGAAAGCATAAAGATTCCCTTAGTTGTAGCACTTTTTTATACACTAGACAAGGAACTTTTTGATTAACTCCTGCCCAGCCTCTCTAAAAAAAAAAAACGTGTAGCGTGGAAGTCAATAGTTCAATATCCTTTGAAATTGGCGGCAGGCTTCAACTCGTCTCTGTCTTTTAGTTTGTGTTTTTTAGCATGTTCTTCAATTCATACTGGTAAAGATCAGAGCCAACTTTAGAGGACAAGGTGTGTGTATCTAAGTATTATTAGCCTGTTATGACATCTACATATGTGCAGTTATTTAGTCACAAATGCAGTTTGAATAATATAATGTGTGAACAATTGCAATACATTTTTTATTGGGTTTGTCTGATGGCCATATTTGCATCACATCCAAGCAATTAATCCAAAACCAAGTCCTATCTGAAAAGTTACCAAAAGTTCCAAAATGTGAAAAGACCTTGCTTAAGCTCTAGTTACATTTAAAACATGTTCTTTTTTATTTTGTTCCAGCTAATGTGCTTGCACAAAGTATCTCATGATATCAGTCTCCTCTATGACTTTTTCAATGGCAACAAGAAGGCGTTGTAACAAAAAAAAAAAAAAGGAAGATCAGAGAAAACTTAGAGCAACTAAGTGATATGAAACTTTTCACCATTCAATTTAACAAGTCTTTGAATATCTATGGGCCCAATCCTAATTCTACCCATTAGTCCTTCCCCTTATTCTGACCCTTTGTTTTGTGTGTTCACGTGAAGGGGTAGGGGTGTCTCAATTCTTTTTAGCTTGAAGGCATAGGGCTAAGGGAAAGGGCTGAATAGCTCTTAAAAACGAATTCTTCAGGACCATACTCGAAACCAAGCGGTAAGAAAATTTCCCAGAATACACCATCTACAATGGCAGCATGGTTGCACACGGAAGTCATGAGATGCACAAATTAGCATTTTTTGTCATTATTACAAATATTTACATCACACAAGCTTATATTTTAACACATACATAATGGCGTTCCTGTTTACCAACATGCTTAAAAATGCTAAATTTCGCTATCCATAATCTATAATAATAACTCCTGTATAGCAGTCCTACAGCACACTTTCACATCTTTCACATACTTTCAGATCAGCAGATCTTTTTGCCACATTCTATCGTTATGATAACATGATATCGTAGCCTTTGGTGATTTCCTGAAGATAAATACCAAAAAAAAAAAAAAACGCAACTGGAATCACTACAGCACACGTCATCAAATGTCATAGCGATCACTTTCTACATATGATGATCGCGATGACATTTGATGACGTGTACAGGTGTTGTAGTGCTGTCCCATTTCTTAGGGGTAAATTTTGACGATGGAGTATTTTATATGGAGTATTTTATATGTAGTTATTATTTTTATTATTTTAGTTGTAATGTGAAGGGGACGCTGGACAAAGGAGTGCGGATCCAAACGCTGGGTATATTAGGAGAATGGTCAGGCAAGCAATGATGATTGGCAATAATACAGGCAAATCCAGAGTCTTAGTCATAAACAGGCGGCAGACAATGTACACAAACAAACAAACAAAGCGAGGGTCAAAACACAGCAAAGCAAGGCAAGGGAAACACATCATAATGTCAAAGTACAGTTAAACAAGACTCAGCAGCTAGTGTGTGTCTGTGCTGCTTTTAAAGTCCTTGTAATCAGTTCTGAACAGCTTCAGCTGTGTGTGTTAGCAATCTGCGGACAACCGGAACAGATATGAGTGCGTGGTGCATGACTGCATCTGTAGTCTTTTTTATTCTTTAGCGATTTGCATTTTTACCAGCGATCTGCAAGGATTAGATTGCTGGTGATTGTGAAATTAGTATGACATAAAATGAACCTGCAGCTGAATGCATTGCTGCTTGCATTGTTATTGTTTCAATCTATTTTATATTTATATAAAATGCATCATAGTTAGTGTAGGTGTAAAATTATATGTTGTAGTTTTTTAAGGTTTGCACTTAAGCATACAAGTGCAAACAGTAAGATTTTGCATGTGTACAGAAAACAAGTGAGTGGTGTTTAGTATACAACAACCCTACCCTACTAGTCTCAAAATATATGTATATAAATAATATCCCAGAATTACCCTTGGTCCTCATAATTCACCCTCACGCTGTTCCAAACCCATAAGCTGTTCATGCATGAAACCCAAAACAAGATGTTTATAATGAAACCTGAGATATTTTTGTCCTTCCACTGAGTCAACCAACACATTGATGCACCAACATGATAAACTTCCACAAGAATCATTATTATTTTAGCATATGTTCATTGAAAAATGTTTGTCAGTGAATAAACACTATAATAAAATGGTTCTAAATCGTATAAAATGATAGGGAAGATTCATTTATATACATTCATTTCTTTTTCTGCTGTAAATGAATGTCTTATAGGTTTATAGTTTTTACTTTTTGGCTGAACTACTCTTTTAACTCATTATGGGACTCAATTCTTGATTCTAATGTGCTAGTCAGAATAATTTTCTATAATGACCTACTTTCATGTTTCTTGTCACACATTGTAGTCTATTTGCTTAATGTTTGATGATAAGTGTGATGTTGCATAATCAGCCGATCATTAAAGCAAAACACACCCTTTCAAGATGGTCGTCATGTCATGCCTGAGGGTTTGAGATAATGGCTACTGCCTTGAAACATTATTAACTAATTTAGTAATTTATCAGTGGCTGAAGTAGTTATTCAATTGTATGTTTATATGAATATATATTCTGGTGTTGTGATTGTTCCTTAGAGCCCTGAATGAGGTCGCTCCTCAAGGGCATTGAAAAGTGCAGCCGCTTCTCCGACAGCACAGCAGAGCAGAGGTAGTGCTGTGTAAGAGTGTGTGTGTGCTCCATTACCTCAGCTGACCTCAGCCTAGTTACCATCCAGAGGAAAGAGGGAGGAGACTGAGAGAAAGAGCTGCGGAAGAGGGAGGGAGGGAGAGCAGAGAGATTGGAAGAGGATAAAACTGTAGACAGAGTGAGGGAATGGACAGAGGGAGGTCTGTTCTAAAACCTTCCAAAGCAGCATCTTAACTGTTGGGGAAGCTCATAAGAGACTGATTTGCAATGCTTTACATAGTATTTTAACACAAATAACACTCTGCGAAGGATGGAGAAGTGGTTTCAGTGGAATTTGTTGTTAGCATTTTGCTAAGCTAACAGCACAATATTGTATTCTCTCAACTCTCACTACTGGGGACGAAATTAATGTACAGTTTTTGGATGTTTTGCCTAACTAACTCATATGTTTCAGATCATTTCAGGCTTTACTAATGAGCTGAATCTAGCTTATTTTTATTAGAAAGAATGTGAAATTCTTGTTTGTTTACTATTAATGCCCCTTAATCCACAGAGACAGGAAACTCCTCTAGTAAGCATTCAAACACTCAGCCCACACTCATTTTGGCCAAAGTAATCCATTCTACTTCTGGAGCAATTGGAAAAAAAAAATAGTTTGAATGCACCAAATTTTAAGCTAAAAATAAGCAAAAAATAGCCTTTTCCGTATTCGACTGTTCACCATGCTGTTTTTTGTCAGGATTCGGCTCAAGTTTTCTCAGGCCGGACACTCATCCTATCTTAGTGTCTCTTGTCGTTGTTGTGAGCCCATGGTCTCCAGTGAGCTGCATGTTTGTGTTTTTGTAGCGATCACATCAATCATTTGTGTCTTTGTAGCGATTGCTCTTGTGTTTGTGTTTGTTTTGTCGGTGGCATGCTGTTCAATTCTCAGCGTCTCAGTCTAGTTGGTTTCAGTTTCAGTTGGTGATATAATTAGAATATGCACGTTGCATGTTTGAGTACACAGAAAGGGTGCTTCACACCTGCCTTATTTAGTTTGGTTGAATCCACTAGAGTTCGTTTTCTCTCTTGTTGCGGTTCATTTGGGCATGTGTGAATTTAGCAATCGTACTCGAGTGCGCATCAAAAGTAAATCAAAAAAGTGTACCGAGACCTCCTTGTAGAGGTGGAAAGGTAGTTCAGGCCTCCTCCTGAAGTGACGTGCGATGCATTGAAACATTGTTTTCCAGCCACAGCCGCACTTCATTCTGGAAATGTATAGTTTGTCTAAAATGATGTATGCAAACCATATAGTATACTATGAGCAGGGATACAATCAGTCAGCACAGTTATATCTCCATAGTAAAAAGTGACATTTGGTGTCTGCCGGTTTGTTTACTTGCAGGAGTTTCATTGGCATTTACCCGCATGTGAATTCTGACTAATCGATAAGCAGTCTAGGAACTATGTTCAACAACTTTTAGCCAATGAGAGATGTGAATTTTGTCAGATGACTGCATTTTGGTTCTTTTTATCTGGTTCGGACCAAAACCAACAGTGTGGTGTGAAAATGACCCAAAGACAGCAGAAAATGCTACAATGTATCATTTATTGCCCTTGGTCCGGACCAAATGAACGAACTACATATGTGAAAGCACCCTAAGTGTTTTATTTATCGTGTACTCGTGTCTTGCTTTCTGTCTCGTCTAGGTGTTGTGCCAAAGCATGTGGTTCGGTGTTTACATTGTGGTTGCATGCTTTAGGGTTGTGTTTCATCTGAACATATGGTTAATGAGTTCTCTCATTAGCTGTGTGTTCTAGTCCTGTTTTTACGTGATCACATGGCTTGTGTTTTTTCTTTGTGTCTTGTGCTCTCCCGTTTTTCGCCTAGTCCAACCCTACTTGTTAACTCACTATTAGTTTATTCAGTTCATCTGTTTGCTTAGTAATTCTTTCTGCTTATAGTCTCTCCATGTCTGCTGTCTTGTGCCAGTTTGTTGTCGTTTATCGCCTTGTCCAGTGTTGCCCAGCCCTGTCCTTCCTTGCCAGCCCAGTTTGTTTGTTTAGTTGCTTTTGTCTGTGTTTTTCTTCTTGGGGTAATTTTTGTTGCCTTTTTGTTTTGTTTTATAATAGACCCATGTTTTTGTCCCTGCATTTGAGTACACGCTTTTTTCCCCTTTCTGAAACCCGGACAGGTTTTACTACCCTTCCAGCCATGTGCGCACTCCTTGGTCAAAATTCTAAATTTCTTATTATTCTGCTCATGTATGTGTATACCTATCTTTGCATGTATCTCACATGTTCAGCTGAAAAGTAAAGTCCACTCAAATGACGCATTAACAGGACAGCACAGTAGAGTTTATTGGTTCCTGTTGCATGCTGTTATGGCAACACTGATGAAATTAGGCCTCTAGATTTGTTTACTGCCAATAACATGTTACTGATAATAACAGGGTGTTTGCAGGCTCTTAAAATAATTAAAAGTTGGTAAATTAACTTGAAGAAATACAAGGCCCTTAAAAAGTATTAAAAAGTCTTTAAAGCTATTTTGCAAGGTATTTAATTTTATATTATTTATTGATTAAGCAATGTATGGCTGTATTCTAAGGTTTACCTGAATTAAATCTGTGAATATCAGTATGCTGTGCAGTTTATGAAATCAATAATATCCCACTAGGTTTGACATCACGCTGGTTTGTTTACTGCAGTAATCAAGGCAACATCATTATTTCCACAGCTCTATTGGTGCCAACCTGCTGAATTAGCTAGATTTAAAAGATTTTTATTCAGTATACAATTAACGTTTTAGTTTTGGATTTGTTTATTGCATTAATATTTATCAAATACAGTTTACTGCAAGTTAAAATCTCACCAGTATTGCCAGTTGAAACCTAAAGTGGTTATAAGCTTTTTTTTTTTTTAATATATTTTTTAGAACTTTTTAAAAAAAAAAGTTCTAAAAAGGTCTTAAAATGTATTAAATTTACCTCTCTGATTCCTGTATACACTTTGAATAAAATGTGTCTATTTTATTGGCTTTTTCAAAGTTGCTTAGGGTGCTTTCACACCTAGATGTTTGTTTGCTCCCTTAGCTTGTCGTGTTTTCTCCCTTAGCTTGGTTCGCTTGGCATATGTGAACACCACAATCACACTCTGATCCACGGCAGAGCAGGCAGCTCGAGACTGAATAAGGTGATCTCGGCTTGATTGAAACAAACTCTCACTACTTGATTGTAGTGAGAAAGCAATACGATCCAATAAACTAACAAACCAGCCCATTTCACAGTGAATTATGGTTATGTACAGTGGTCCCTCACTATAACGCTGTTCACTTTTTGCGGTCTCACAGTTTTGCAGATTTTTTCATTCAATTGACAATGCGTTCTGCATCCTGATTAGCTCACTTTTTTCTGTGTCCTGACTGGCTGTAGATAATCAATCTCCTTCATGCGATGTCTCCTGTACAGTACAGAATGCGTTCAGTTTGCCAAATTGACATAAATCTTTGATTGCTAGCAGCTTGACTCTGAAGTGCTGGACTGTATGTTTGCAACTTTTCTTCCCACAATGTCGACAAAACATTCTACACCATAAAAGGCACCTGCGGTAGCACCCAAAAGGCAGAGGAAGATGCTAACCATTGCACAAAAAATTTCTGAACTTCTGTAGGCTGTTGTAGGGCAAATAAATGAAGACCAAATAGCTTGATCCCTAGTTTCATTCTGCAGTACTGGACTTATTTTCCCATGAAGGTTTGAACTTTGAGAGTGTTTAAACAAGAGATAAACGGGTGAAAATGTTAATGCCTGTCTGAGAAAAGTGTATAAAGAAGGGGTCTCAAACTGTCGGCCCGCAGGCCACTTACGGATTTCGCCTATTACGGGTTATTTTCAGAATGTAACTGTAATAGCTATATGTATGGCTATATGAAGAGAAAATTATGAGTAGGTCGGGATGTCATATGTGTGTTCATGTGGAATAGGAATGAAAAAACATGCTGAAATATTAACAAGAGCTGTTTATCAGTTAGAAAAATTGACTGATATTACCATCTAGTATTCTTTCCATGATATAATTCTTACAATATTTTGTATTAGGCATATTGTTTCGTTCATTTCTGCACTGTGCACCTCAAACGTAAGTTGAAAGTGAGCTGAGTGAAATCCATGGGCCTCTGATAAATAAATATTGAAACTCTGACCAATTTCAGGAGAGTTTACTTGCAAGTGGCTTGTTTTAACTATTTTGGTTAATTTAGAAACTCATTCATTAATTCATGTTCTTTTTAGATTAATCCCTTTATTAAATTGGGGTTGCCACAGCTGAGTGTTTTTCTTACAGTGAAGATGCACAGTTTAAACATAACAGATTTAATAACTAATTTCTAATAACTGATTTCTTTTATGTTTGCTATGATGACAGTATATATTTTACTACATATTTTTCAAGATACTAGTATTCAGCTTAAAGAAACATTCAAAGGCTTAAATAGAGTAATTAGGCAAGTCATTTTACAACAGTAGTTTCTTATGCAGACAATCAAAAATATATATTGCTTAAAAAGGCTAATAATATTGAGCTATTAAAATAGATTTCAAAATATTTAAACCTGCTTTTATTCTAGCCTAAATAAAACAAATAAGTCTTTCTCCAGAAGAAAAACTATCATAGGAAATACT